>NC_139519.1:19831452-19851452 GCF_947247035.1 Vipera ursinii | reverse complement strand
TTTAGAGTACGACTATCAAGAGTTATGACTTAAGCAAATTAAACATATAAGCTGCAGATTTGTAATTTAGGGCATTTTCCTCAAGAACTCTGTGCCAGTTTGAAACTAACTCCAGATTTGTGGTTTTCTCCAACTTGGCAGCGCTCAAGAGGTAAGCCAGTTAATCACTGACTCTCTGCAATGTACTTGAAACTGCAGTAAAGCTAATGTTTTCTTTGCATTATTAAAGCTCTGTTAGAGCTTGTGGCTTTCTCAGATTGGAGGAATTCTTGCCTCACTTTACCTGCTCATTTCTTGATTTCATCCATCTTAACAGGCCCTTTGGAAGGAACAAGTGTAGTTGTTCCCCTGGCTCAGCTCAAGCTTCTCTTTTCTTTTTCTCTCTCTCTCTCTTTTTTTGCATGCAAGACAAATCCACCCAACATGAAGTAAGACCATGGGAGGAAGGGAATGGAAGCAATTGGTTGTTGCGGTTCCCTTCATCGTGGAGTAAAGGTGAGGAGACGCTGATTTCTCCGGGGACTGAGACACTGCTAGCTAGTAGAAGAGGAAGAAAAAAAAAGTGGACCATCTTCAAACTGCTTTTGACATAGTAGAGAATAGAAATTATGTCAGCAATGTCTTTAAATAAGACTGGGACAAAGAAGAAAGAGGGAGAGGAGAGAGAGAGAGAGAGAGAGAGAGAGAGAGAGAGAGAGAGAGAGAGAGAGAGAGAGAGAGAGAGAGAGAGAAGTACAGGCAGTCAACTTACACTCATTCATTTAGCAACCATTCAAAGTTACAAAAGCACAGAGAAAAGTGATTTATCAGGTCTATGACAATTTGCCATGGTCAACTCGCCACAGCCAACTCGCTACAGCCAACTTGCCACAGTCAACTCAACTCACCACAGCCAACCCACCACAACCAACTCACCACAGCCAACTCGCCAGAGTCAACTCGCCAGAGCCAACTCGCCAGAGCCAACTTGTCACGGTCAACTACCATGGTAAACTCACCACAGCCAATTTGCCATGACCAACTTGCCATGGCAACATCTTGGGGTCACGTAATCACCACTTTCTCAGCCTGCTTCCAACAAGCAAAGTCAATAGGGGAAGCTGGATTTGCCTAATGACATCTGATCCACTTAACAACTGCAATGATTTGCTTAGCAATCATGCCCAATACAATTGTAACATTGGGTGCGACTCACTTAATGCCCACCTTACTTAACAATGGAAATTCTGGTCTCAGTTGTGATCCTATCTTCACCCGTATCTTCAGCAGAAAGTGGATACACCACCATGGCATGAAGTACCCACTCACTCTTTTTGAGTGGCAAGAGGTTTTTAAACTTCACTGCAGAGAAACACAGGATCTCCTCAGCTGCTGGAGTTGAAGCACATCTTGTGTTAATTTGGTGGCTTGCTGTGAAGTCTGGGAGCTTCACAATTTAAAGCAAGCACCATAAAAAAGCGGAAATCTTTTGCATCTGGTCTGCAACAAAACTGAAGGAGATGTTCTTTCTGTCTTCTCCATGCTAGCTTGATGCTGACAGGACTTAGTTACCTCCCTGAAATTGGCGGTAGGAAAAAAAAGGTTTCCATTGGTGGGAGTCAAATTACTTTCTGAGAAGGATCTCAGAAGCCTTTGGAGATGTCATGGATGTGGAGGAATTCATCCTCCCCACACACGATGCTGTCACCCCAACCACTTCTCCTAGTATGCCAAGGAGGAAATCTTTCTAATCCACTGATAAGCGTGCAACGCTACCCAATTAACATTGCACAGTGACAGTGTTCACAAAATATACTTAAGCCGGGGAGAGGGGCTTAAGTTGGTCCATGAAGCTTGGCAGTATTCCTTGTATGGCCCCTAGAGCTAGCCATAAGTGGATGAGGCTCAAAACTTTGTCTCTCTGTGTATTTGGAATTGAGATTTAAAGAGTAAAACCATCACAATCAGGCTCGCAAACACTTGCCAACTCCTTCATCCAATCCCCAACTGCTTCCTACCCAAAACAGGAAGTTTTGGGGTGCCATGCAAAGCCTTAGAGATAGTGAGCCTTCAGTTGATGGATGTTTCCCAACTTAATTGCTACAGACACATAGTATATTGTGCAAGTGTCAACTCATTGCTGAGTTGGATCATTTTAGTTTTCAGGTACAGTTGGATAGGAGACTGAGATGACCCAAAATTCTTGCATGCAATAACTTCCTTTCCATAATTAGCTTTCAAGGGAGGATGCTATTCTTGTCTTCTGTCTGATTAGGTCCATGACATTCCCTCACATCACACCTCCCTCCTTCCATCCTGAAGAACAGTCTCACACTTGAGCCTACGTCTCCACCACAATTAGTGAGAACCAAGTCATCTCACCCAAGCTGAGTTAAAGGTCAATTCTCCATCCACTTATCACAACGTCTAGATATCTCCAAACTTATTTGGAGATCCATTTACTGAGTTCCCAAATGTATTTATTCTGGAACTTCTTATGGGGGGAAAAAGAACCCCAAGAAGGTATGATTTCTCTGGTTTAAATTCTACAGAATGAGAAGTCAGGGAGAATAAAATGAGACACCTTTGCATTATCTATACCAAAACATTATTTTTCCTTTCTTTGTTGCTGTTACAGAAAGCAGGAAACCGTCGATCCGATTTCTACGACTCAAGCACAATCACCTTCCTTTTCTGCAAAGAACTCCCTAACCAGTTGTATTCCGGTTGCCACGTTCTCTTCATTTGCAAAGTGTCATGATACAACCAGTGGGAAGCATTCTGCTCTCTCTTGGAATTGATGGGGAATCTTCAAGGACTCAGTTGGCTGAAACAAAGGACTCGCCCACTGAGTTTATAATGTACATCATGTGAAGTTCCAGCATCTGATGGGCAGAGGGAGACCAGCCCAAATGTGCTGGATTTCATTTTACGTGGAGAAGGGGGGAAAAGAGTGCAAATATGTCTTAGCCTCACATCTTCCATTCAGCACCATCATACACCAAAACACTAAGGCCAGTTACATTAATTGGCAACTCCTGCCACTCCAAGGAACAATGGTGTGGTTGTTTCTTAATGACCTTCCCCTCACCCCCTTTTGTTTAGCTCATGCAGCCTACAGGCCATCAGCTGCTCCCCCACCCCCTCCTTTCTCCCACCCCTAAAGTCCATTGAAACCAGACAGGGTTCAACTGGAACGGCACATGACACCCATCTTTTTCGGCTTCGGGAGATCATTAAGAACCAAGTTATCTAAGAGCATCTGTGATTTATCGATGTCACCATGCCTTTCTACTGCTGTTCGGCTGTTTTTATCTTTTATCTGTGTTTTTATTGGGGGAAGAGAGCGCCCCTTTTTTCATTAGTAGGCAATCCGAATTCTTCTTATGCTGGCAAACCACAAAGGGTCTTGTGGCGGGCAGATTGTGGGAGGTAAAAGTTTAACTAAATGGAGGGCTAAATAAACAAAGACGCCGTTGAACTTTGGCAAAGCAATTGAGCCCCTCCAAAAATGTGCGTGGTGGGTTTTAATGAAAGAACCCCATGGAAGGGAGAGTGTCGGTCTTAATAATGGCCTTATCAGACTCGGGGTGGGGGAAACGTTAACCTTCTCTTTCGAGTTAGGATGTTGATGATTAGACAGGACCGGTTAGGGAAAAAAGAGCAATACGGTGCAACTTTAGGGAGAGGGGTCAAAGTATATCTGTACCTGTAAGATACGTGAAGACTATTGGAAGGCTGTATTTTCTTCCTTTTCTATTTTTCTTCCACTTGCTTTACTTTTTCTTGCACTTTTTTTTCCTTTCTCTTTGATTCCTGTCTTTCCCCTTGTTCTTCCTTGCTTTCTATTGGTTTCTCTTCTTGTTTCAAACTATATACGCGGTGGCTCAGTGGGTTAGGACGCTGAGCTTGTCGATCAGAAGGTCGGCAGTTCGGCGGGTCGAATCCCGAGTGCCGCGTAGCAGAGTGAGCGCCTGTTACGCGTCCCAGCTTCTGCCAACCTAGCAATTCGAAAGCACGTAAAAATGCAAGTAGAAAAATAGGGACCACTACGGTGGGAAGGGAACAGCGTTCCGTGCGCCTTTGGCATCTAGTCATGCCAGCCACATGAACACGGAGACGTCCTCGGACAAGTGCTGGCTCTTCGGCTTTGAAACGGAGATGAGCACCGGCCCCTAGAGTCGGAAACGACTAGCACACATGTGCGGGGGAACCTTTACCTTTTATATACAATAAAAAGCAAAAGGTTCTAGCTTCCCATTGAAAAGTCAGCAAGAAACACTGAGCATCCACATCTGACCCACGTCTACTCTATGTGGCGGGGGGGGCGGCATCTCCTTTGCCTGATCATTCCCTTTCCCCGTGGACTAAACGAGAACCAACCTGTTTTAGGTAAGCAGAATGAGCAGAAGAAAGCTAAAGATGGTCTCCATTGGATCGAAGTTTAGTCTGCTTTCCCCTGGCTTAAGCTTAAGCAAACTCCATGTGTAGATGTGACTTCCATCATGGCTGTATTAATCAAGCTGGATCTCTCCCAGTAATAAAATCCTGACCTATATCACGTCTACATGTAGTCAACTAAGTTGGGCTGGCAGCTCAGACACAATCATCCTCAGTTTTATGATGTTCTACACCGTGATATAAAAAAGATGTTGAGACTCTAGAAAGAGTGCAGAGAACAGCAACAAAGATGATTAGTAGCCTGGAGGCTAAAACATATGAAGAATGGTTGCAGGAATAGGTTGGGTCTAGTTTAATGAAAAGGAGTAGGGGTGACACAGTAGCAGTGTTCCAATATCTCAAGGGTTGCCCCAAAGCAGAGGGAATCAAGCTGTTCTCCAGAGGACCTAAAGGCAGGACAAGAAGCAACGGATGGAAACTAATCAAGGAGAGAAGCAACCTAGAACTAAGGAGAAACTTCCTGACGATTAGAACAATTAACCAGCGGGACAACTTGCTTTCAGAAGTTGTGAGTGCTCCAACACAAAAGGGGGGGGGGAAGTTAAAGAAGAGATTGGACAACCACTTGTCTGAAATGGTATAGGGTCTTCTGTTTGAGCAGGGGGTTGGACTAGAAGACCCCCAAGGTCCCTTCCAACTCTCTTATTCTGTTATATTCCATTCCTTTTCTGAAAAGGAAAGTAGTGTCTTTGAGCCCGAACTTGCAAAGCTGTAAGGAAGATAATTCTCCCATGTTGGACCCCAAACAAAGCCCTATTGAATTAATTAGTGGTAGTCACCAGCCATACTGAACAGGTTAGGTTGGACAATTAACTTCCATCATTTCCATGATGGCAACACTAAGAGAATTACACAGCCCAGCTAATCTAAGGATTGCCTGACAAGGAAAGGTGTACCAACATACAAAAAAAACCCTACTGATGAAATGAAACCTGGAAAAATAAGGTGGTGAAGAGAATGGAAATACTAGACTTTTGGTTAAAACTTCTGTCATATAAAATGAGAAATCCAGATCAGAGGTGTGAAAACATCTCCCACAAATATAACTGGGTCTGTTGCCATGTATTGGAATGATAGGAACCACAAACGTTCAACCTGAGCATACCAAGAAAGTCCTCAATGAAATATGAAGCCCATTACCTGCTTAAATCCCAGTAGTTAGAATGCAAACAAGCTCTGCCCACAGCAAGCAGTTCGACCCTGGGTGGCTCCAGGTTGACATAGCCTTCCATCCTTCCCAGATCAGTAAAATGAGGACCCAGATTGTTGGGGGCAATAGGCTGACTCTGTCAATCCCCCCCCCCAAAATTGCTGGTGATTGATATGGACTTACAACAAACTGAGAACTTGCTTTCCTATTGGTCAAGAATCTATCACACCGACCATTCATAAGATATACTCAAGTTGTCAGCATCCACACAAAAGAAGTGAAGGGTGACACCCGAGAGGCATTTTTTTAAAAAATGAAGAAGTCCAACATCTGATTTCAGGATATAGTAGGAGGAAGCTGTGAGGACTGTGATGTTTCTAAAGTATGGTGCGACTGAATGACACTCACACTGTCCATGGGTTTGTGAAGGATATCCCCTGAGCCTCAAATGAGAGGAAAAGAAACCACACTGCAAGGAATAGAGTAGCAAATCCTTCTCTAATTAAGAACAAATCACAGGATTTCCCTTGAAGGACAAAGAGTCAGGCAATTAGATAAACAGAGTTGTTTACCCCAACAGTAAATAAATCTTCCCATGAAAAATGAGACCTCCAGGGAACAAATGGTGAACTGGAGACAGCTCCACTAAAAGCACAGCCAATGATGCCAGCCAGCAGAACGAAGAGCCGGCTATTAAACTGGCTTTTTGTCATTCCTCTCTGGATAAGGAGAAGACTTGAGATCACCCACTATGGCTCCGTACTATCTTGTGTCATTCTTGGGGAGCTGATTGAGCAAGGCTGTAACCACCTAACTATACAGCTCCAAGTTTAGGAAAACTACTCAACAGTACTTTGAAGGACTTAACTGCTAGAGAAAATCCTAGCTCTCCATCCTAAATTCTTAAACTTTGTAACAAGAAAACCCACTGAGTCATTCTATTCCAAAGAAAAGTTTTGTCCTAACTTTGTTATCTGATCAGAGGATGACCTTAGAGTTTGGGGTAATCAGCAACCTGGAGTCCTTCAGATGTTTTAAACTTTAACCCTTGTTAGGCAACAAACTGTGGAAGTTGTAGTTGAAGCACAAAGCTGCCTACACTTGTTCTAAGTCAAGAGCAGAAGAAGTAGAGCTACAGGAAGCATCAAGAAAGTCTTCCAATCCACACCGATTACATCTTGTGTACATTTCACAAGGTCTGCCCTCCCCACCCCCTTTGTTTGTCTCCCCTAGAAGTGAAGCCATCTATTGCCTTCACAGATGGAACTCTACAGACCACGAGATGGTAGGCAACTCTGCTTCATCCATGGAGCCACCAGACTGGACATCTAACAAGGGGAAGAAAGAAGGGAAGATTCTGACATGCCCTTAGCAATTGGTATGGCTCTTGGTCAACAAGGTGGCTTCTTCCAATTCTGCCTTTTTCCCACGGCCTGTTTATTGGTCTCATTACAAACTATGCCAAAAATGTTCCACTCCAAAACCAGGTTCAGAAGGAATTTCAAGCATGTCAGATTGACAGCCCATGGCTGCAGAGAATCACAAACCTGAGCTTTGCAGGAGGTGAGCTGCCCTGAAATGATCTTCCCAGGAACTGTCCATAAGTCACTTGTTGCCCTCCCCCAGCAAAGCAAGACATTCTAGAGCAGGAGTGTCCAACCTTGGCAACTTTAAGACTTGTGGACTTCAACTCCCAGAATTCCCCAGAAGCTGGGAAAGTGAAATCCACAGTCCTAAAGTTGCCAAGGTTGGACACCCCTGTTCCAAGTGTCATTGGCCCATAAAGCCCATCCCACTTAAGTGACAGCACCCAGCTGACTTTCCCCTGCAGACGGTCCAGCCAGTTCCAGTGAGCTGCGGGATGGGAGACCACACGGAAGACCGAGAAATGTACATTCGACTGAGAAGTTAATATCTGAGATGAAAGCGAAGGCCAAAACCTCTTCCATGTTGCTAACAAGGAAATGAGAGATGGATATTTCCATGAAGTCAACCAGGCTGACTTACCTGGCCTCCCTTTACAAGTGTGTCCATACAAGCAATTTGTACCATCTGCCCCCTATCAAGCAGGCAAGCTTTACACTGTGACAGTAGCAGGTGAGGCTCTCACTCCCTAATGGGCACATGTTTCAAGGGGGTCTTCGACAGGACGTAGACCCACCCTCAAGCCCCACTCCCTGCTTATTTGGAAGCTACCAGCCTACTGTGCCTTGCTTCTGGAGGGATCGAGTTTGCTGCCTAAGAAAAGGCTGGAAAGAAAGCCAGGCAAGGGAGCAAGGAGGATTCCATCACCACCATCCCTGCAAAAGTGTCCATCATCTGCACCACATCTGGATTCTTACAGCGCCTCCTCCCCGTCTGGTCCCGCTGCGAAGACACGGGGGAGCTCAGTGCTTCTGGAGGCGGCGAGGGCTGCGACAGTTCTCTCTTCCCCCTCCCCGTCCCGTCCCGTCCCGTCCCGCCTGCAAAGCCACGCAGCCCTCGAGGGAGGAGACGAGCAGAAGCAGCCAGAAGGGAAGACAAGGTGGCCGCCAAACTGGCGAGGGCTCGGGAGCCCCGTTCCAAAGCACCGGAGAGCGCAAGGGAGCGGAACCGCCTTTCCCCGGCCGTCCCGTCCCTCCGGCCCCGCTCGAGAACCCCCCCCCCTCCTCTCCTCCCACCTGTTTGGTGAAGAGGATGGCGGTGTCCCAATACTCGGGGTGCTTGTCGCTGCCCTTGTTCCACTTCTTCTGCCAGACGCAGAAGTTGCGCAAGGTCAGCGCCGCGTTGTTCGTCACTTTGGGCCCCTTGTCGTCCTGCCCGATGACCAGGAACTTGACCACCGCCAGATTGATGGGGTTCTGGATGCTGGGGTGCCGGTAGAGCCGGGCGGCCGTGGCCATCAGGGTCAGCAGATAGTGCTGGAGGTCATCGCCGTGGAACTTGACCATGGACTCGTCGGCCACCACCAGCGTCTCCACGTACCTGGGGATGGAGACGAAGCGCTTGGCGCGGCCGCTTTTCCTGGCCGACGCGGGCAGACCCCGGCCCGCCGTCTCGTTCTGGCCCGGCTTGGCCCCGCCGCCGCCGGGCCCGGAGCCCTTGTACTTCTCCAGGGCTTGCGCCAGGGCCGGGTGGGAGGCGGAATCCACCCCGCAGCGAGAGGTGGCCGCGGCGTGGCGGGGCGCGCTCCGCCGCTGCAACAGGTGCGCTCCTTGGCTGTTGCGCAGCGGCCGTCCAGCCTGGCTGCTGCTGGCGTTGCGGACCGGGCTGATGAGATACTCGGCCCCGCCGTAGCCGAAGGCGCCGGTCAGCCCTCCGCAGAGGCTCAGGGCGGCGAAGGAGTCCCGATCCGAGTTGACGTCGCCGGAGTAGAAGCAGCGGCGCAAGTCCCCGTGCTCAGCCCTCCGCGGGGCGCCCAGGTGGCGGGTGGCGAAGGCGGGCGCCAGGAACCGGGCATCCGGGCTCAGGTTCAGGTAGAAATCCTCCTGGAAGGCGGTGATCTGGAAGATGGCCCCTGGCTGGGGGGGCTCCTCGGCCCCCCGCTGGAAGTACTGCCGCCCGTTGAGATCCGGGTCCAGGCGGATGGGAGTCACGATCTCCGACGGCATCGGCGCGCCCAGGCCGGGCAGCAGAGCCAGCAGGCACAGCCAGCAGGAGCCCCGCAAGAGAGGCGGCATGGCTCGCCTGGCCCGGAGGGGGAAGCTGGCTCGCCTGGGCGCCGAGGTCACTTGCGCATCCGGCCGGCGGAAGGCAGACTCCCCCGGGCGGCTCCGGAGCCCCGAGCTGCGCCCGTTCCGCCCTCCGGTTCCTCCTTCGGCTTTTAAAGAGGCATCTTCGCTTCCTTCTTCTCCTCCTTCTCCTCCTCCTCCTCCTCCTCCGCCGCCGCCTCCGGGCCTTTCCCCCCCAGCGCCCAGCACCTGGCTTCTCCAAAAGGCGCTGGGATCGTTAAGGCTTTATATACAGAGCTGTCATGTGCCAATTCTCTCCCCCCCCCCCAACCCCCGACGGAGCCAAAGGTTTGTAATCAGACTTTCTTCTTGGTTTCCAAGGGGAGGTGCTGAAAGCTCTTATTGGGTCTGCCCGCAGCCACTTGAAGCTCGCGGAGTTCCGCGCTGCAGCTTCGGCACCGATTAAATCGGCCGCGATTTAAAGAGGCAGCGCCGGAGCTCGGCCGGATTGCCCGAGTTTAGCTGACTGGTGTGATTCTCCCTTGCCCACCGTCCTTTCCCCCCGGTTCTTCTTCTTCTATCTCTCTCTCTTTTTAAAGGCGGAACGTTTTGCAGCGCTGCCGTGTTTGCTGTGCCTTTTTTTTTTTTTTTGCTGTCTCTGCAGCCAGTTCGCCTCTCTCTCTCTCTCTCTCTCTCTCTCTCTCTCTCTCTCTCTCTCTCTCTCTCTCTCTCTCTCTCTCTCTCTCTCTCTCTCCTTCTGCCTCTGCCTCTCTCTCTCTCTGCCTTTCTCTCTCTCTGCCTCTCTCTGTCTCTCTCTCTCTCTCTCTCTCTCTCTCTGCCTTTCTCTCTCTCTGACTCTCTCTGTGTCTCTGTCTCTCTGTCTCTCTGTCTTTCTCATTGTTTCTCTGAACCAAACCAAAGTTTGGTTCTCTGATCCCATTGCTTTGGGGTTATGTTTTGTTTATAGCCAAATCTATTAATGGTCCCTGATTCCCACAAGTGTTGGCAAGGGGTGCTGCACATGGAGAGAGTACAGTGACCTGGCCCAACAGTGTATAAGGCTGCATTAGGATGGATAGATAGATAGATAGATAGATAGATAGATAGATAGATAGATAGATAGATAGGTAGATAGATAGATAGATAGATAGATAGATAGATAGATAGATAGATAGACGGACAGACAGACAGACCCAAGGTCATGAAGCTGACTTCATATCGAACAAGGGACCAGAACTCACATATACCCAATTTCTACCCTGTTGTCTTCACCACTACAGGTAATCCTTGTTTAGCAACCACACTTAGGACCGGCAGCTGTCATTAAGGGAAGCAGTCACAAAGTGAAACCATGACTGAGCTTATGAGCTCACTTCAGCTTTCCTTTGCTTTACAGATCTGTGAAGATCGCTTGCATCCTGCGAGGGTACCTTTAACAAGATCTGCCCGTCCCAGGTCCTTTTGGGAAGGGCTCAATAAGTAAATGAAAATGCCAAATCCAGTTTAAACATCTGGTTGATTGTGCAACCAACTCTAATAATAATAATAATAATAGTATCTTTTCCTTTCTTCCTTGAAAAGGGTTAAGAAAACCTGAGTAAAACCAGAGGCCTTTCTAGGCCAGTCTTCTATCCCTAAAGCAGCTGATCAAATGCATTTGGAGGACCTCATAAAGAGGACATGGGTGCAATGTTAGCATCCAAAATTGACACTCGGTGTGGAGACCTTCTGTAATATGGTATACAGTTTCATCCAGCCACTAGATCAAGGTTTCCCAACCAGGAGTGCTCACACCCTCTGCGGGTGCAAGACGATATTCCAGGGGGTGTGAAAACCTGGCTATTCAAAATTATAGTGTATATGCATAATTTGTTGCTGTTATTTCGAACTTTTGTAAGGGGTGTGAGAATCTATCAGAAGCGTTCTAGGGGCACGGGGTATACAAAAGGTTGGGAGCTGCTGCACTAGATAGATCAGTCATGTAGACCAGGGCTTTTCAACCAGTGGTACGGGTACCACCTGTGGTACATTGGCACCTGGCAGGTGGTACGTGACCATCCTAGAAAAATGGTAGCGGGGGAGAGGAATGAGCTGAACTGGTGGCAGCACCGCACAAGCCTGAGCGAGAGACAGCTGGAGTTGCAGGGCTGTCAGGGCTCAGCGGAAGCGCCAGGATCAGTGCTTCTTTGGGGCTGTCAGGGCTCCAGCTGTAGCTCGGCGCTGATCCTGGCGCTTCTGAGCCCAGAAGAAGCGCTGATCAGCTGGAATGTTGCAGCATCCCCAGGGTTTTGTGATTTACATTCAGATGCTTGGCAACTGATTCATATTTACGATGGTCACAGTGTCCCAGGGTCATGTGAAGTGACCAAAACCTGCTGCAACCACCCAGCAGAGGGGGGGGGAATAAAAACCAAACGCCCCCCCCCCCCCACCCCTGCTGCCAATCCTCAACAGAAATGCTCACAACAATGGAAACCTCAGACAGGAGGAAGAGCGCCATCGGGCGAGCAGGCAGGTGTCTTGCTCGTCTGTGGCTTGGGGGGCACTTTTTCAGTGCCATTGTAACTTCGAACAGTCATTAAGCGAACTGTTGTAAGTCGAGGACTACCTGTACTTCATCACTTTTTTCCTTTTCCTTTTTTTTTTGGTGATCAAGTTTTTGACACCTTGCTAGGCGCCTGGTGGTCCTCGGATGTTGCCCTATCCTAAAAGTGGTACAACGGGTGAAAAGGTTGAAAAGCCCTGGGGTAGACAAGCTGATTTTTGTCCAAGGGTCCTTGCGCTGGTTCCAGGGACTCAGCCTGAGCTTCCATGCTAGACAATCTATACTATGAATCTCCTGGTTGCAGGAAAGAGCATCAGCTCGTGAAGGGAGGCTGGGCCAGCTCATTGTGCAGCTTGGAATAATTGTGTTTGCCTTCTAATTAAAGATGGGACGGAGGGCAGGGAGGAGGGAGCACTGCAAGTAGTTTTCTGTGCTCAAGGGCGGGGAGAACAGAGGCAGAATGGTTGTTGCCTAATTAAGAAACCCCCTCTGAGATGGGCCCATTGCTTCCGATGTGGGAGGTTGTGTACACAAGTTGTCCTCCCCTTATCATTACGAATGGAACCAGAGTTTCTGTTGCTAAAGCAAGCCAATCGTTAAGTGAGGCCCATCTGGTTTCATGACCTTTTGCCATGGTTGTTAAGCTCAAGTCGTTAAGTGAGTCACACACTCATTAAGCAAATCACATGAAGAACGTGCAGGAGACAGGAAGGGAGGGAGGGAGGGAGGGAGGAAGGAAGGAAGGAAGGAAGGAAGGAGGGAGGGAGGGAGGAAAGAAGGAAGGGAGGAAAGAAAGAAGGAAGGAAGGAAGGAAGGAAGGAAGGAAGGAAGGAAGGAAGAAGGAAGGAAGGAAGGAAGGAAGGAAGGAAGGAAGGAAGGAAGGAAGGAAGGAAGGAAGGAAGGAGGGAGGGAGGAAGGAAGGAAGGAAGGAAGGAAGGAGCGAGGGAGGGAGGGAGGGAGGAAGCAAGCAAGGAAGGTAGCAAGGAAGCAAGGAAGCAAGGAAGGAAGATTCATTCTATTCTTTGTTACTTTCAGCATATGAATAAACAGTATCAGATCTGCACTTTGCTCCGTGTATACATAATTTCTAAGGCAGTACACAGAAATGGACAGTTCTTCACCTGTCCAACCTTTGATTTTCATATTTGTATTTCAAGCACACTGCTGCAAAGGTAAGGGAAGAACGAGGAATGGGGTCATTATTTGCTGAAGTCAACAGGAACGTTCTCCCCACTGAATGAGCTCATAAAGAATTTTTGGCAGCGGTTGAATAAGAACACCGATAAGGGTGGGGTTTGAGAGCAGAGTAGTGGGTCAGTTTCATCCGGGAGGATGTGGAATCTTGAAAAGTAGCCAATAACAATTATGTAAAAGCAAGGCTTGTTTTAATTGCTGGTTGTATAAAGGCAACAACACACACACAAAAGTCAAAAGTACAAGCAGAAGGATTTAGGGTTGCTATAGATGAAGGTGGGGTGCAGGGGTCTCCAAATCTGGCCGCTTTAAGACTTGTGGACTTCAATTCCCAGAATTCTGGGAGTGACGTCCACAAGTCTTAAAGCGGTCAAGTTTGGAGAACCGTGGTAAGACCCAGCAGAATGTGGCTGGGGTGCAGGGCACCATTAGACATTGAGAGTCAAAAGATCTCCCTGATCCCATAACTCAGCGGGCCCTGTAGTAATAATCAGGAAATTCTCAGGTTACCATTTCAAATTCACCCACCTTAGGGGCTCCCATTGAAGGCAATCCTGGGAGCAGAACTTCAAAGGCTGCAGTGCTACATTCTTTGAGAATGGGAGACACGAGCCTGATCTATGGGCCTTTTTCCTTCTGATAAATTTTTCCAAATCCTGGAGATCATATTCACTCTTGAAGCAGGGAAGGAGAACAGAGTTCTCAGCTATTGGAATTTCCGAAGAACCAGGTTAGCGACTGATTACTGTTGAGAAAATATTTCTAGGTGGTTGCTAAGAGTCGGTACCAAATTGATAGTGCTGTATCTAATGGATCAGAAAAACTTTCAGCAGTGGATGGATGGAGAGAGAGAGAGAGAGAGAGAGAGAGAGAGAGGAGAGAGAGAGAGAGGAGAGAGAGAGAGAGAGAGAGAGATGAATATCTTAAGAAAGCAGAATTGAAACACATTTATAAAAAGTCAGCATACCTTTTCAGAAATCTGGATTTTGTTTTGTCTTCTTGTTCCCCAAATCTTGTTTCTTATTCTGAGTCATCAATAGAACTTGATCTGCCCGCCTGAAATGTGTTGTGAGCCCCTTGGATAGGATTATGAGTGGTGGGGAAATTCATGCCTTATTTACTTGCCAGGTTGTTACTTTTTCAGCAAGATATGTATAAATGGCTTTCCCATTTTGAAATAGACCGAAACATCTGGAGAAGCACTCAGAGGTCAGTCACATACAGCCACTTTTTTGCCACCAAAATCTTAGTTCTGTGGGGGGAAAATGAAGGGAAAAAAAAGGGAGAGATACTGAAAATATATTGCTGTTTTATACTTAATTTTCCTCTCGATGTACTATTAATGTTTTCTGTTAGGAGGGACAATGATGGTCATTTCAATCTGTTTACTCCTCGTTAAAATGATAAAAATGGCTACCAACTTTCTTTTGGTGATAAAGTGCAGTGCGGTTTCCTTTAGAAGCATTTGACAACAAGTCCCAGAAATCTGAGTTAGAATTATCATGGTGGCTAGGGATTATGTGCACACTAAAAAGCAGAGACATCACCCTGTCAACAAAAGTGCGTATAGTCAAGGCTATGGTCTTCCCAGTTGCAATGTATGGCAGTGAAAGTTGAACCATAAGAAAGGCTGAGCGCCAAAGAATGGAGGCCTTTGAACTCTGGTGCTGGAGAAGACTCCTGCGAGTCCCTTGGACTGAGAGGCGATCAAACCGGTCAGTCCTAGAGGAGATCAACCCTGACTGCTCTTTAGAAGGCCAGATCCTAAAGCTAAAACTCAAATACGTTGGCCACCTAATGAGAAGAAAGGACTCACTGGAGAAGAGTCTAATGCTGGGAAAGATTGAGGGCAAAAGAAAAAGGGGACAACAGAGAATGAGGTGGCTGGATGGAGTCACTGAAGCAGTAGGCGTGAGCCTAAACGGACTCCAGAAGATGGTAGAGGACAGGAAGGCCTGGAGGAACATTGTCCATAGGGTCGCGATGGGTCAGACACGACTTTGCAGCTAACAACAACAAGGGATTATGTATCTGGAAAAAGCATAAGAGACCTTTGAATCTAGCATCTCAATCTCCAGAGGACTCCTTAACTGTCTGAAGCCTCCATCTTACCTCAACGAGGCTATGATATAATCAAATATATCCACAGTTTCAGATTTTTTTTTGCCCAAAATCACTTTTTTTTCGCTCTTCAATCTGGAAACCATCATTCTATTTACAGACATAAATTCTTCTCTCATTTCACGTTACTCTGATCTGTATTCTTTTATTGGGGTGGGGAAGCAGATTTTGATCCGGTCCCAAGCTTTGCTTGAAAAGTCAAATAATTAAAACCAAGAAGAACGCAGATGCAAGAAAAACTCAGAGATCTCAATGAGGTCCTGGATTTTTTTTGAGGGGGGGGGGTTGTTTTTTTTTTGTTTTTTTAAAAGATGCTGTTTCTAATAGAGTTCTTTGTAGGATTTCAAGCCAAAGATAGACTGGAAAAGGCATGAAATGGTAAGGAAATGTTGGCTTGGTTACCTCTGCACTTGTCTTCACTCAAAAGGCTGGCAGCAGAATAAAAGCTGGATTTTAGCCCGAGAGAGTTGAAGCTGCATTCTTCCTGTTCCCGCAGCCAATTGCTCACAGACTGACCAGGAAGAATGGACTCTCGTTGCAAAAAAAAAAAAAAAAACAGAACAAGTCCGTCCTGGATACGATGGAATGCTTACAGTTCTACAGAAGAATTATTGAGTCTGTCATTTGTTCTTTTATCACTGTCTGGTTTGGTACCGCAGCCAAACAAGACAGGTATAGACTTCAATGGATAGTTAGGACAGCAGGAAAAAAGACAATTGCAACCAGCCTGCCTTCCACTGAGGACTTGGATACTGCACGGGTCAGAAAGAGGGCTGAGAAAATATCTACAGATCCCTCACATCCTGGACACAAACTGTTTCAACTCCTCCCCTTGGGGCGCCACTACAAGCTGTTACATGTCAAAACATCTGGATACAGAGACAGTTTTTTTTTACTTCATGCCATCATTCTGATGATTAGGGGGCTGGAGACTAAAACATATAAGGAATGGTTGCTGGAATTAGGCTTAATGAAGAGAAGGACGAGGGGTGACATGATGGCAGTCTTCCAAAATCTCAGGAGCTGCCACAAAGAAGAGGCAGTCAAGCATCTGAAGTTAGGACAAGAAGCAATGGATGGAAACTAATCAAGGAGAGAAGCAACCTAGAACTAAGGAGAAATTTCCTGACAGCTAGAACAACTAATCAGTGGAACAACCTGCCTCTAGAAGCTGTGAATGCTCCAACACTGGAAGTTTTTAAGAAAAGATTGTCTAAAATGGTATAGGGTTTCCTGCCTGAGCAGGGGGTTGGACTAGATCACCTCCAAGGTCCCTTCCAACTTTTTATTACTATTACTATTGTTGTTGTTGTTGTTGTTATTGTTATTCTGAACACCTAATTTCCACAGTTCTATCGTATGTCTAAATATATTTACCCATGTAGTATGGCTGTATTACCATTATCCTTCTCATCTGTTGCACTCCCTTCTCTATTGGTATCATAATTATGATTATTACCCTTAGTTATTATGATGATTATTGCTTTGTTGTTTTACATGTGCACTGAGAGCTTCTGCACCAGAGACAAATTCCTTGTGTGTCTAATCACACTTGGCCAATAAAGTATTCTGTCCTGTCCTGTCCTGTCCTGTGCTGTCCTGTGCTGTTCTACAAGACAGTTCATCTTAGACGTGGTATCAATTTTGCATTTGCTCTTTTCAGCGCCAAAGGGAGCTACAGGCAATTCCAATTCCCTTATGAGCTCATCTGAAGGATCTGAACAGAGCCTGAACAGAGCCTTGGTGGAGCAGTGGGCTAATGCCTCCTTAAGTAACACCAGCTGCCTGCAATTAATGCAGGTTCGAGTCCCACCAGGCTCAAGGTTGACTCAGCCTTCCATCCTTCTGAGGTAGGTAAAATGAGGACCCAGATTGTTGGGGGCAATTAAGCTGACTTTGTAATAATGCCGCTTGGGGAGTGGCGAAAGCCCTAATAAGCAGGCATATACATAGAATGAAGGCTACTGCTAAGCTTGTAAGCCGCCCTGAGTCTTCGGAGAAGGGCGGGATATAAATGGAATTAAAATAAAAAAAATAAAAAAAAATCTGCCACATTGACACACTACAGTTTTTAGCTATGAAAAAAAGAGCATCCCTAGTCTGATCATCATAATTGCACCCTTGGTCTCGCTGCTTTCTTTGATCAGGCAAAGGACAATTATCTTACATTTATTGCTGACTGGAAACCCCTTCTAGACTTTTTGCATGAAGGGAGGGGGGGGAATGAACATGTGATTTATGGTTTTGATGATTAGAGAGAATAGATTGGAGAGAAAAACGGAGTTGGGCTGCAACCCTTGAGCAAGAGGTCAATTTATAATCGCAGTTATAAGTGCTTCAAAGAAGATCGGAAGCAACTTATTTAAATCTTTCTTTGCTTTTGTTCTTTTCATTCTTCCTTTGTTTTGTTCTGTTTTGTTTCTTTTTCTTAGCTTTCCTTAATTTTTATCTTCTTTCTTAAAATTTAGATGGATGGATGGATGGATAAAAATATGGATGGATGGAGGATGGATGGATGGATGGAAAAGATAGATAGATAGAAATATGGATGGATAGATGGATGGATGGATAGAAATACATATACATATACATATACATACATATACACATATATATGGGGTAGATATATGTTGACAGCCATTTGTCTGAATTGTTATAGGGTTTCCTGACTGAGCAGGGCATTGGACTCGATGACCTGCAAGGTCCCTTCCAACTCTATTATTATTATTTATTATTATTATTATTATTATTATTATTATTATTATTATTATTATTGTTGTTGTTGTTGTTGTTGTTTGTTGTTTGTTGTTATTATTATTACTATTACTATTATTGTTGTTGTTTTGTTGTTGTTGTTGTTGTTGTTATATTATTATTATTATTATTATTATTATTATTATTATTATTATTATTATTATTATTATTTAGCATCTTCTCTTTTTTCCATCTCTCCCTTCCCACCTGAAGGCCACAGCTGAGGTAGGCCTTATATGGTGATCATTTTGTGTTAGGTATGTGTAATGGTGGATACCGTATATACTTTCTTTTGAGAGCAGACAACAGAATTTCATTTTTAATGTGGGCCAGTGTGCTCATAGTAAAAAAAAACATTGACAATAAAGATCATCTTATCAAATGGAAAAAAAATAGACCTGTAAGTCATCACATCTGAGAAGTGACTGGCAAGGGGAAGATTCAGATTGAAAATTTAAACAATTTCCAGGGATGGATTTAGAGAAAGTTCTCCCTCTGTAGCCAAATCAGATAGGTGGTAAGGCTTACAGCATTCTGAAAAGACATTATTCTTGCATTGAACTGGGATTTTTTAAAATTTATGTTAAGATTCTTTTGAAGGGGAAGGGGAAGGAGGAGGGGAGAAGACCTGAAGAAATATAGAAATGATTCCCAACCTTGTTTTCAGCAGTTAATTATAATTTTATTGTCCCTCCCCCCATTCTCTCTCTCTCTCTCTCTCTCTCTCTCTCTCTCTCTCTCTCTCTCTCTCTCTCTCTCTCTCTCTTTCTTTCTCTCGCTTGCTCTCTCACTCTCTCACACTCTCTCTCTGATGTTATGCAAGTCTTTTCAGGCCCGTCATTTAGTCCACATCCTTTTAATCTTCAAATCCATAAATCATCCATTCATTTCTGTCTTCTTTCAGCAAAAAGTCCATATAAGGTTTACAGTCTTTCAGAAAAGATTTTGTTACTCCTCAGGGACCCAACAGTTTTGCCATTTCTGTGAATTCTGACATTTTCACAATCCAGTCCTCCGCGATGGGGATTTCACGATTCAGAAGAGATGCAAAATGTGGAGGCTTGCCAACAAATAATGGTGGGTGGGGGGAGGGTGGCAGATAGAGAATTAGGATATCAGTCCCCCAGAGACTGCACTTTCCCTCCTTAAAATTGCCAGCTCACAAGCGCTGAATCAGGGCTTGTCTGAAGTGGCCTTCTAAAATAGGGCTCTCCCAAACCTTGGCAACTTTAAGACTTGTGGACTTCAATGGCTGGCTGGGGAATTCTGCCAGTTGAAGACCACAAGTTTTAAAGTTGCCAAAGTTGGAGAGTCCTGTATGACCTTGCAAATGTTAGCCATGCAGAGAAAAGCTATTAAATATGGGAAAACTGGTCGTGTGAATTGAACGTAACTATTTCAATGACTCTCACTGATTCTTTTATGTATACGCCAAGTCAGTGGACTCCAAAACCCAAGAGAGTCAGCACAACAACACATTGCCCCAGGCAACACACCCACCCACACAAAAAAGCATTCAAAGGCTACTACTCCGTGCTGTCTACTCCACTCTTTCCCACTTCTATTACACCTCCCCCTACTGCTCCATCAACTACTATTCCTTGCGAATCCTTTTACTGGAGAGCAGTATCTTTTTCTGTCTGCTTTAGCCTACTTCAGGCTCCTTTATTTCCACAGATGTGAACACACATCTCCTTCCCTCTTTCCCACACACTAACACTACTACACCCAGCTGCTTCTTCATTGAGCTTTTATAGCCAATGGTTGTTCTGGCTAAGGCAGGGGTGTCAAACTATTGTCCGGGCGGGGGGGAGTGCATCATACAGAGACCGTGCTCACCCCAGCTCCAGCAATGAAGTCACAATACGTCGCAACACATCATGTAATGCAGCAAGTTTGACACTCATGGGCTAAGGAGAGGCCCTAAAAGGAAAGCTCAGTAGCAGCCCAGGTGCTGGCTATTTCGTAGGTGGCCTGTCCTCTTACAATGACATTTTACTTAAATCAAATTATTTTTTTTTCTAATCCCCGTTCATTTCTTTTATTATTGTTCTAAGAACTGTTGTTGTTTTTAAGGTAAGCCTATCCTACACCATCTCTCATGCTAGTGTTCCAATATTTGAGGGGCTGCCACAAAGAAAATGGA
>NC_139519.1:19813952-19828952 GCF_947247035.1 Vipera ursinii | reverse complement strand
CAAAATATCACAGCATCTCTGAAATAGTGGCAAGTATTGCTTTATTCTTCGATTAGTAGAAAGTTGCCCTTTCCAAATCAAACAAAGCCTATCATTCTAAAAGCAAGCTTGCAACATCTGGAATAATGTGATTTATCTAGTTTCTAAATATAATATCCTTTAGCCGCTCCCATGCTTAATACAGCGATAATTCCTGATGGACAATTGGATTCCAAAGCTTTCAGCATTACATGGACATTTTTAACCCTTCAAGATCTCCCTATAAATCTATTCACACACGTTCAAGCATTATATAAAAAAAAAGATATTAGAAGAACTGGTGGCCATTATAGTCAATGAACCCTCGAGTTAGCCAAATTCCATGGATCTAACTAGTTCTATCAAACTTAGATTGTATTCTCAGTTGGGGAAAAATTAATGTGAAGAAGCCGCTAATGATTTGGAAGGCATATATGAAGATGAGAAGCTGAACAGATATATTTCTGAACAGGTTCATTTCAAAGGTCAGTGACATAACTGGCATTACTGTAACTTGGGATTTACTTCTTGCCTGGGGGAAAAACATGAGCAAACTGGAAACAGCCCTTGTAACACCATATGCTGATGCTACCAACTAGGAACTTAGCTATAATTACAGAGGCATCCTATTTCTGACTACCACACAAAGCCAGGAGCTTGCTTTCAGCTAGTGAGTCACAAGGTGTGCAAATCAGGCATGAAATGCAGTGCAAATGACAATTGCTAATGAAATTGTTGTCTCTAAGTAAATATATGTTGAGACTCTAGAAAGAGTGCAGAGAAGAGCAACAAAGATGATTAGAGGTCTGGAGGCTAAAACATATGAGAACGGTTGCTGGAATTGGGTATGTGTAGTTTAACGAAGAGAAGGGCGAGGGGTGACATGATAGCAGTGCTCCAATATCTCAGGGGCTGCCACAAAGAAAAGGGAGTCAAGCTATTCTCCAAAGCACCTGAAGGCAGGACAAGAAGCAACGGATGGAAACTCATCAAGGAGAGAAGCAACCTAGAACTAAGAAGTAATTTCCTGACAGTTAGAACAACTAACCAGTGGAACAACCTGCCTCCAGAAGCGGTGAATGCTCCAACACTGGAAGTTTTTAAGAAGAGACTGGCCAGCCACTTGTCTGAAATGGTATAGGGTTTCCTGCCCAAGCACTGGGTTGGACTAGATGACCTCCAAGGTCCCTTCCAACTTTATTGTTATTTTATTTTATTTATTTTTATTTTTATTCCATTTATATCCCGCCCTTCTCCGAAGACTCAGGGCAGCTTACAAGCTTAGCAGTAGCCTTCATTCTATGTATATGCCTGTTTAGTAGGGCTTTCACACATACCCCCAAGCATTATTATTATTATTATTATTATTATTATTATTATTATTATTATTATTATTATTATTATTAATTATTATTATCACACAGTCAGCCCGATGTTCAGACTGGATTTGGCATTTTTGTTGTTGTTGTTGTTGTTGTTGTTATATTTACTTACTTACAGAATAGAGTTGGAAGGGACTTTGGAGGTCATCTAGCCCAACCCCCCCGCTCAAGGAGGAGACCCTATACTATTTAAGACAAGCGGCTGTCCGGTCTCTTTTTAAAAACTTCCAGTGATGAAGCACCCACAATTTCTGCAATTATTCACAATTCTTCTGGTGCTATGGAAAATAGGTTGACCCCTCCCCTCTTCTTTGTGGCAGCCCCTCAAATACTGGAACACTGCTATCATGTCAAGCCTAGTCCTTTTTCCCCTCTAAACTAGCCATTTCCGATGCCGGCAAATGTTGTTCATAGTTCTTACGTTTTAGTCTCGAGGCCCTTAATAATCTTAGTTGCTCTTTTCTGCACTTTTTCCAAAGTCTCGATATCTTTTTTTATAATGCGGTTACCAAAACTGGATGCAATATTCTCAGTGTGGTCTTACTAAGGTTTTATAAAGAGCTACTAATACTTCACGTGATCTTGACTCAAGGTCTCTGTTTATGCAACCAAGGACTGCATTCGCTTTTTGGGCTGCTGCCACACACTACTGGCTCATAGTTTAAGTGAACATCTAGTAGGACTCCAAGATCAAGAGATGGAGCGCGCACACACACACACACGCACACAAATAATAATAATAATACACAATATTCAGGCTAAAAAAATGGAAGGTTTTTCCTGCCATGGCAATTTGCATGTGTTAAAAAGGTGAAGTTTCCCCCGCACATGCGTGCTAGTCGTTTCCAACTCTAGGGGCCGGTGCTCATCTCCATTTCAAAGCCGAAGAGCCAGCGCTTGTCTGAGGACGTCTCCGTGGTCATGTGGCCAGCATGACTAGACGCCAAAGGCGCACGGAGCGCTGTTACCTTCCCACTGGAGTGGTCCCTATTTTTCTACTTGCATTTTTACGTGCTTTTGAACTGCTAGGTTGGCAGAAGCTGGGACGAGGAACAGGCGCTCACTCTGCTACACGGCACTCGGGATTCGACCCGCCAAACTGCCAACCTTCTGATCGACAATCTCAGTGTCCTAACCCACTGAGCCACCGCGTCCCTTCTTTGCATGTGTTATTTAAAGATAAATGTCTGTGCTTTAAAGTGCAAGCAATGTGAAGGATGAGCTTCCTGTGAAGAGGCACACCTGGAACGTGTGATGTGGCTTAGAGTTATTTTAACTGGGAAAGTGTAGACCATGTTCTCTGGCAAGGAACAGGTTGCGGTTTCCATTGGGTAAGATCAAGTTCTCCTGGGCCTGAAGGGATAGGATGATCTCACTGAATGAGGACACTTATCAGCCCCTGCATAACATCAGATACACTGAGCTATCCCACATGAAGTTTGGCAAACCTGTATTAAAAAGAATTGGAAGAAACCGTAAGTCTACATCTGGTTTACTTTGGCCACGTCATGTGTGCAAATTCATTGGAGAAGTCAATGGTGCTAGGACTGGTCAGTGGAAGAAGAAGAAGGGGCAAGGAAAGACCTCGCTGACTTGATGCCACCAAAACTGATACAATCTCTGCTTGATAGAGTAGCATGGAGAGCCTATATTATAGATCTTCAAGAGTCGGATACAACCGAACGTTTGAAACAACCACATTAGAAGAATTGTCCAGTCATATTTCTGAAGACCTCCACCATCAGGAAGGACTGTCTAGCTTTGAGAAACCAAGCAATAAGGACCTCAAACCAGCCCAACAACGGTTAGTATCTGAGTATCAGGCTGACCAGGCACATAGGTCTCTGCTCGCACCCACTTCATTGAGAGAAGTCATTTTGTGTTCGATTGCATGCGGCATTTCTCAATTTGCAGTGATGCAAAGGGCTGCGAATTGACACTTTTTTTCTTTCTCTCATCCTTTGGGGAACTTACAGGAAGTCCTTGACTTACAGCACTTTGTTTAATGACCGTTTGAAGTTACAACGGCACTGAAGAAAGTGACTTATGACCAAATGTCTTTGGAGATTCTCAGTCATCCAGGTCCTGGTTGTTTGAAAAGTGCTTTTTCAAAAGGCAACTGGACTTGGTTTCTTGATTTTTGCCTGGCGCTTTGGATCTTGCCCAATTATGAGCAACATGGTCCACAGAGTTGTAATTCCTTGTTCAAAGGAATTACAGTATAATTATAAAAGAAAAAAGAAAAGAAAGGCAGTTCTGCCTGAAAGATAAACAATAAATTACATTCTATTACATCAGCCTCAAAGGAAGAGTGTCCTCTGGTGGTCACTCCATAATATAACATCAAGCTCATCAAGGTTTTAAATTACGACCTGTCACACAGTTCAGACCATTATTCGTAAGAAGGAAATAAGGAGAGAGTGGCTCAATGGGTTAGGACGCTGAGCTTGTCGATCAGAAGGTCGGCAGTTTGGCAGGTCAAATCCCGAGTGCCATGTAACAGAGTGAGCGCCTGTTACTCGTCCCAGCTTCTGCCAACCTAGCAATTCGAAAGCCCATAAAAATGCAAGTAGAAAAATAGGGACCACTATGGTGGGAAGGTAACAGTGTTCCGTGCGCCTTTGGCGTCTAGTCATGCCGGCCACATGACCACGGAGACGTCCTCGGACAAGCGCTGGCTCTTCGGCTTTGAAACAGAGATGAGCACTGGTCCCTAGAGTCGGAAACAACTAGCACACATGTGCGGGGGAACCTTTACCTTTACCTTTTTAAACCCTGTGAACATGATAGTACTTTCCGATTAAAAATGTGTTGGATTACGCTGCAAGTTAATTTTGCATTTCTTTACCAATAACAGCCAAGGGAAATAGATCATTCATTCATTCAGCCCGTTTGGTGTAATGGTTAAATTCTAGTTCTGCCTTAGGCATGAAAGCTGGCTGGGATTACTTTGGCCCAATGCCCAGGAGACTGTGAGTTCTAGTGCCCACCTTGGCCCAAAGGAAGCCGGGTGCACTGATGGTATTACGTAGTTGGGTAAAGAAATATCTGCAAGAAAACAACAAAACTCAGACAGCACCAAGATCCACTCTTTCTGCAGCATTTGCACTTTGGGGAATTTCTGAGGTTAAGCAAAGTGGTTCTTAAGTGAGTTGCACCCAATTTTAGAACTTTTTTTTTTTTGCCACGGATGTTAAGCAAATGGCTGGAGTTGTTAAATGAACTGTGCGGTTGTTCAATCTAGCTTCCCCACTGAGGTTGCTTGCCAAAAACTAGCTGGGAAGGTAGCAAATGGCAATCCTTTGACCTCGGGATGTAGCAACTGTCATAAATACATGTGAACCTGGGGATACTGCAACAGTTGTAAGGACCAGTTGTACATCACTGCCATTGTGGCTTTGAACAGTCACTGAACAAATGTTCGCAAACATCTGGATGATATCTGGAAAGCAGCAGCAAGTTAGTATTTTCTGCATCGGTAGATATGTGGATCTCTGCAATCCAGATGTGGTGATCCTACGGAAGATAATGCTTCCATCGATGATGTAACCCAAGGATGATATATTATCAAGGTGATAAGCTTCGAAATAACAGCTGCTGAGGAACATGTGTGGAACAGGCCTGTCCTCTCTAGGCCCCACTTGTAGGCTTCTCCTTGGCTTCTAATTAACCCCCTGGAGACAGCATTCCTGGTGAGGTAGCTGAATTTCTGCTGTGGTCCTGTCGCTCAATGATGTAATCCCGTTCGGTATTATTATTACCGTATTATTATTTTGCAGAAGGACAAAAGATTAAAAGGCAATACTGCCACCTAGTGGTTCAAATGTCAAAGCGTTGGTTGCTTATAGTGTTTTTGGTGGCTAAATTGGATTAAGCTAATGGTAAGAACAGGGATTCAACAATGGAATGTTAAATAAAGATCTCTAAATCAATATACTAGTCTGCCTGCCTGTATGTATGTACACACACACGCAGATATACATACACAGGAGATCCCAGATCACAAGCGTCACATGTAAAAACCAGGCAGGGAATCAATGACACCATTACAACCGCCATCTTGACTTTTTTGCAGACAGCCTGTAAGGAAGCGTGAGGTCATTGTTGGACTTGTAGTCCAATGCATGTGGAGAATATCAGATTGTGGAAAAATTCTTACTATGAATTTTAGTTCATTGACTGCAGTTCCCAACTTTACAAAAAGCTACATTATCTGTTACCCAGCTCAGATTGCAATCTGTAGCCAGTCTTGGTGGCTCTCAAAACATGGTCCACAGAGTTGTACCAGACTTCTGCTTGGATGTTAAATCAGCAGAAAACGTCAGGGCTGGCTCTTAAATCCAAAGAACGTCAGAAAAAAATATCTGCAGCTCAGGGTTGAACTGTGCAATCCTTCTTGCAGATGTTTCATTACCCAATTAGGTAACATCATCAGTGCTAGAAGGGAGTCAGGTTTGTGGAGAGGAGGAGGAGGAGGAGGAGGAGGAGGAGGAGGAGGAGGAGGAGGAGGAGGAGGAGGACCATGGGATCTTTAGTGCTCTCTGAGCTTGGTGGTTTTCTTGCAGATTTTTCATTACCCAACTAGATAACTGATGAAGCAATGAAATGTCTGCAAGAAAACCATCAAGCTGAGAGAGCAGCAAGGAGTCCAAAGAAATCCTCGATGAAATTGATGCCAAATCCAATCCCTGGAACTATATTCAGGTCCACCTTTAGTTACAAAAGCCCCCATTATGACTTTGGGGCCAGTTCCTCTTTCCCTCACCCAACCTCCTCCCCAAATCTTTGGGGAAAGAAATAAAAGGAAGAAACAATCCATACTCTTTTTAAGTTCCTGAAGTCATCAGGACTTGAACTCAGCTTCAAAGGCTCTTTGCCTCTTTACATCACCCACGACTCCTGTTCCCATGCGTGCACACATCTGTGTCCAAGTGCGCACACATATATGGATGTCCCTCACAAACTGGAAAGTAGAAAATGCACCTTGGAAAAAGGTGGCCAGAAACCATCCATTGTTGCCAAGACAACTGAATCAGCCACGATCTTTTAGCATTCGTGTCACGATTCTGGAGATAAAGCATCAGACCTTTAAAAAGATCCGTGAGCTCAGGAATGTCTGTCCTACTTTGAGAAAAAAAGAAAAGGCCAATTTTTGTTTTTTAATTCTTTTAATACGATGGCCTACCAACCGGCAGGTTTTTTACTTAGGATGGGACCAGCTGCTTAGAACACGACTGCGTGTATCAAGGAGGTATCTTAATCCCATGTACTCCATCCATCCATTGATTTGTTTCTTTGTTTGTATCACACCTTCATTATTTTTACAAATAACTCAAAGCAGTGAATATAGCCAACCCACCTTCCTCCTCCTAGTTTCCCCACAACAACCCTCTGAGGTCGGCTGGTCTAAGAGGGAGGGATTGGCCCAAAATCACCCAACTGGCTTTCGTGCCTAAGGCGGGACGAGAACTCACAGGCCCCTGGTGATTGGCCCAAAATCACCCAACTGGCTTTCCTGCCTAAGGCGGGACAAGAACTCACAGGCTCCTGGTGATTGGCCCAAAGTCACTCAGCAGCTTCCGTGCCAAGGGCAGAACTAGAACTCTCAGTCTCCTGCTTTCTAGCCTGGCATCTTAACTACTAGACCAACTTCAGATACTAATGATTGATGTTCAAGATCTCTTGGCACATGAATTTGGACACACAGCTGCTATTGTAGCATCTTCCTTCACAGGAATAAAGTCATTTGTTGTTTGGCAGCTAACAGCTGTCTAAAGCAACTCCTTCTGATGTCTAAGGCTTTTTTTAAAAAAAATATTGGTAATTGACATTGGTAATAGATTAGCCACTAGCATTTTTTTTAATGAATTGGAGGAGGGGGAAATCACCCATGTGAGCAACATCTATTCCTAGGAGGGATTTTCATTTTAGGATTGGTTATAACCTAATGACCTCACTGATTAGAGAATTTGTATTTATATCCAAATCTTGATTTAATCAGTTTATCCTTCTATCACAGCAAAAATTACAGTCTAGTTGGAAGTTTCTTGAGGATTGATCTGCCTTTAAAAGAATGATAATGTGTAGCATTGCCAAAAAAAAAACCACCCCCAAAAATACATTTAACTTTCCCTTCCAGATCTATCTAATAATCGTAGCAACAATATCCAAGATCAAAGAGAGAAGAATCATTTGATGGGTGTTACATTTTGCACAAAATGCCTACATTCACACAACAGATAACCTGGTTACTGAATTTATCTATTTGCTGGGTTTGCATAACTTATGAAATATAATTAGCTTATTTGCGCTAT
The DNA here is from genome assembly GCF_947247035.1 of Vipera ursinii. NCBI lineage: Eukaryota > Metazoa > Chordata > Lepidosauria > Squamata > Viperidae > Vipera > Vipera ursinii. Next base: position 19,821,238 of record NC_139519.1, on the reverse strand, counting down.
ACCAGGCCCTAGTACGCACGCACACACAAGGTTACAGGTACAGATAAAGGTTCCCCCGCACATGCATGCTAGTCGTTTCCAACTCTAGGGGCCGGTGCTCATCTCCATTTCAAAGCCAAAGAGCCAGCGCTTGTCCGAGGACATCTCCGTGGTCATGTGGCCGGCATGACTAGACGCCAAAGGCGCACGGAACACTGTTACCTTCCCACCATAGCGGTCCCTATTTTTCTACTTGCATTTTTATGTGCTTTCGAACTGCTAGGTTGGTAGAAGCTGGGATGAGTAACAGGCGCTCACTCTGCTACTCGGGATTCAACCCGCCAAACTGCCAACCTTCTGATAGACAAGCTCAGCGTCCTACCCCACTGAGCCACCGCGTCCCTTACACACAAGGTTAATGCTCGCTGAACTTATATTCTATGTAAATGCATCTGCTTATTTGACTAGGTAAGTATACTGCATGAACACAACACTTCTCTAGAAGGTTTTTTCCCTCAAGAACATTGGAATTCAAATTCTTGTTGATATCAAATTTTGAGAGAAAGAGACAGGGAAGACAGACAAAGCAGCCTTCTGAGTCCTCCCTTATTACAGCCCAAGGTTAACAAATTTAGCAGAGGCTCTGATAGAGCAATTTGCTTATCACAGGCAGAGTTTTGGGCTGGGATTCAGCCAAACGTAGGAGTGAAGAATAGCCATCACTGCACTTACCTCACTTGTGTGCAAATGTTTAATCAGTAAAATGCCCCTTTTCCTGTAAAGGGAGTAAAAGAACAGCTGATTGTGAAAATGTGTTTAAGAAACATCTAGGGGGGGGATGTGAAAAGGCTGGTGCTGCTGAGGTGAGCCTGGATTCTGTTAAGCCTTGTTTTCTTGGTTATGTCTTTCAATCAGAATAAAGCTGGAAGGGACCTTGGAGATCATCTAGTCCAACCCCCTGCTCAAGCAGGAGACCGTATAACAGGGGCGTCAAACTGCCGTCCCGCAGGCTGAATGCGTCACAAGGAAACTGCGCCCACCGCATAGCCAGCAATGGGGGAAAAGTTCCGATACGTTACGTGACATCGCGAGTTTGACACACTGTATCTGCCCTATAGCATTTCAGACAAGTGACTGTTCAGTCTTTTTTTAAAAAACCTCCAGAGATGAAGCATCCACAACTTCTGAAGGCAAGCTGTTCCACTGATTAATTGTCCTCACTGTTAGGAGGTTTCTCCTTAATTCCAGGTTGCTTCTCTCCTTGATTAGTTTCTACCCACTGTTTCTTGTCCTGCCCTCTGGTGCTTTGGAGAATAATTTGACCCCCTCTTCTTTTAGCAGCCTCTCAAATATTGGAAGATTGCTATCATGTCCCCCCCCTCCAATCCTTCTTTTCTCTAGACTAGCCAAACCCGAATCCTGCAACCATTCTTCATATGTTTTAGTCTCCAGGCCTTTAATCATCTTAGTTGCTCTTCTTTGCACTTTTCCCAAAGTCTCAACATCTTTTTTCTAATGTGGTGACCAAAACTGGATGCAGTATTCCAGGTGTGGCCTTACTAAGGCTTTATAAAGCGGTGCTAATACTTCCTGTTATTTTTATTCTATCCCTCTGTTTATACAACCGAGGATTGTATTAGCTATTTTGGCTGGTGCCACCCCACACAGCTAGCTCATATCTGAAGAGACCCATGTGTAAAAAGGGTTGTTGTTTTTTTCTGTAAGAAACAAGCCTTTTATTTTCCTTGTTCTCCTGTTGTGACCTTTTGCACATACAGAGAGACTCAGGCTGGTTTCCAAGTCCCAATGTTTCAGCTGCAGTTTATCCTACAAGTCATAACAATCTGATTCACACTTGCCACCAAACTAAACTATGGCTTGCAAAGCTAAAGGGCAGGAGTCTAGATCCCAAGGAGCTAAAACAAGCAACATGCTAGGATGTCACAGCATGTGAACCAGCCACAGATATACTAAACTGAGATTCTACCAAGTGACACTGAACTGACGTTTAACAGCAGAAACAAGCAGGGCTGGAGATCTTCCCTTCGAACCAGAAACCTGATGTTTTGGATCTAGGTATCTGAAGATACTTCCTGTTTTTTCAAATTATGAACACAATGTTTGTGAGTGGCTTGGAACACTGAGCGTATTTATATTGCAGAGTTGGTTTATTATGGCCCTGTATTGCCTCTCAGCCATTCCCAGCCACCTGGGAATTTCTGATGCAAAAATAGTTCGTAGAGATATTGGAAAAGGCAGAAGCTAATTTTGTGAGTTGTTCTGAGTGTAATTTTAACTGTGTGAGACGGTAGCAACCAGGCATCCTCTGCAGAGACCGTATGCAATATGCATCCACTTTCAGCCATCCCCACATTTGGCCTAGCCTAAACCCCGCGTCTCTTCTGTGTTTCTCGGCTGGGTCCTTTCGCTTCGTTGTTTTGGAGATTGCTTCTAAGATGCTTGGGATCGAAGCTGCAAAGGGTCCTGGAGATACAATGGAAGGCGTGTTGACCTGCAGATTGCCTCTCGCATCTCTGTAGGGGAAGACTTCTCCAGAAACCTGAAGGTCAAACAGAATTGCTGAGAGCTTCCCCACCAAGAGCTTTTATGAGCCAGAAATACCTTATCTTATTAAAGATAACCAGCAGGGGGCCTCTTGTGTCAACCTCAGGTCAACAGACTTTCCTAGAGGGCATCTCGCCCATCCTGTGCTTCTACTGCTCAGTCACCCTCTCTCGGGGTCTTCTCCACGGTTCAGGTTAGGCCCTCCTATTCCGTCCAAATGCTATCTATGGTCCTTGGCCCCCAATAGGTTGTGTGCTCATTAATTAGCCCATTTTCTTCAGTTCTGTTTTGTTTTGGTTTTTTTACTTAGTCACTGCACTCGGTTTCACTAATGTGCGAGAGGAACCTGTTTTCCAAAGCACCAGAACGCTGGACAAGAAGCAACGGATGGAAACTAATCAAGGAGAGAAGCAACCTAGAACTGAGGAGAATTTCCTGACAGCGAGAACAATTAACGAGTGGAACAACCTGCCTTCAGAAGTTGTGATTGCTCCAACAGGTGGGGAGGGGGGGGTTAAAGAAGAGATTGGACAACCACTTGTCTGAAATGGTATAGGGTCTTCTGTTTGAGCAGTGGGTTGGACTAGAAGACCTCCAAGGTCCCTTCCAACTCTCTTATTCTGTTATATTCCATTCCTTTTCTGAAAAGGAAAGTAGTGTCTTGGAGCCCGAACTTGCAAAGCTGTAAGGAAGATAATTCTCCCATGTTGGACCCCAAACAAAGCCCTATTGAATTAATTAGTGGTAGTCACCAGCCATACTGAACAGGTTAGGTTGGACAATTAACTTCCATCATTTCCATGATGGCAACAGCGAGAACAATTAACCAGTGGAACGGCTTGCCTCCAGAAGTCGTGGGTGCTTCATCACTGGAGGTTTTTAAGAAGAGACTGGACAACCATTTGTCTGAAATGGTATAGGGTTTCCTGCTTGAGTAAGGGGTTGGACTAGATGACCTCCAAGGTCCCTTCCAACTCTGTTGTTCTGTTCATGTATTGTACTCATTTTGCACAGTTCTAGAGCTTCAGAGGGCTGCCTTCCTCCCAGACAGTTAACAGAATTAACAGAATAATAGAGTTGGAAGGGACCTTAGAGGTCTTCTAGTCCAACCGTCTGCTCAAGCAGGAAATCCTGTTCCATTTAAGACAAACTGTTATTCAATCTCTTCTTAAAAACCTCCAGTGTTGGAGCAACCAAAACTTCTGGAGGCAAGTCGTTCCAGTTCTTTCAGATCATCTTTCTCTCCTCCTCCCCCTCCTCTTTTGCCTTATTAAAACTTCCATACTTCGGAGCTAATTGATCCCATTTTCCTCATAGATCCATTTCTCAGAAACCACACGTGCTTTGAGCATCCACATAGGTGCAAAAATCTGCTCTTTCTGAAATGTACCCCAGCATTCCTTAATTTCCACCCCGAGTGACACGCCGTCAACCTCTTGATCCTGGACCCCTGGAAAACAAACACCGATGAAAGCTCATCATGTTTTCTTTCTTTTTTTAACACTCCAAAGGGTTTTATTTTATAAAAAGAAGTGGAGTAACCGTTAACGTTGGCCCCCAGGCGATCCATAGCTATTTCAAGATACAGCTGGTGTGTGTGTCTGAATATACAAAGATGGCTTTTCAAGGAAGATGAGCGGAGTTGAAAATACTCCCCCTCAAACAGATGCCCAGTTATTTGTCTGGAGTACATAGTCTTTAAATATTGACTCCAAGCTTTTCACCAGAAAGAGAACTGGCCAAGTCAGCAGGTACCTGGAACCTCAAAAGAGAACTGATATGCACCTCACAATTATTGGGGAGGTTAAGGCTTCCAAACAATGTCTCACAAAGGGGACATTGGCCATCTGAGCCGAGTGGAAATCGGAAATCGCATAACATTAGCTGGGAGCTGAGGGACGTCATCACACCTCTGAATGTCTGTGGAGATTCTCAATCATCCAGTTCATAATTGTCTCAAAGGTGTTTGTTTAAAAGGCAAGATCGGTTCTTCTTCTTTGTTGTCCTCAAGGGGAAAAAAAAAACAGTCCAGTTGCCTTTGGAAAAAAGCGCCTTTGAGAATGACTTCTCTGAAGTTCTTTGGTTTCCTTCAAAACCATCACTAATCGCAGTTGTTGAACTTCTGGGAGGTGGCGCGTTGCCATTTTCACATGGAGGGCTCAGAAATATTGCCGCGTAACCTCACAACTAGGCTTCAGGCTATTTCTGAAGACACAGAAAGAGCCTCCATCTTCATATCACTTCTGGCAGAGATTTCTCACGCTGTTCGGGTGCACAACACGGACTGTGCCCGGTTTATCTCTCCGCTGCCTTCACCCTTCCAAAAATAAGAGGTCGCAAAAGAAAGTGACCGAGCTCCGTTTTAAAGGAAGATTATTCCTTTCATTTGAGCCTTTTGCTTCTTCTTCAAGGCACAGCATGCCTGAATTTATTGAAACTAAACCAGGAATTGGGAATGAAAGGGTGTCTCGTCACACAGGGTATATTTTTTTTAACCTTGTGAATTAAAAATACCATATTAATACTACCCTTGAGTTTGCCTTTGTTTTAAGACTGGCTGCAGCAGAATCCCACAGACAGGGACTATTCAGGAATGGTCTTGTAGCTTCAGAATTCCTGTTTGATGCTAACTGTTATTGTAGTAATACTAGTAGCAGCAGCAGCAGCAGTAGTAACAATTATTAAAGTTATGTGTTGCCCAACTTTTAGTGACTCTGGACAGTTAACATTTTCTTTAAAACTTTTTTTTAAAAAAGTGAAGAATAAACATAGCAAGACTGGGTGGAAAAGGAAAGCAACCTACACAGTCCAAAGGAGGGCCCACTTTCCCTCACCAAGTTTCTTCACAACTCTTCTACACAACAGCTGAGTGGGAGTCTCTTAAATCTTGGGGGAGCCTTACCTCAGAGGACAGGGCCTGCCACAGAGAGGTTTCCCAATAAATGGCATTCTTTAATCAAAGAATTCCCACGAACGCCATTCTTGGCTATTTGAGCTTGCCGGCCTGGACTGAGGGTTTTGGGTTAAGGTTTTAATTTTTAATTATTTTCGGGCTATTTAATTTAATTTAATTTTAACCTGTATATATTGTATTGTTTTATTTGCCCTGTAAACCGCCCTGAGTCCCTCGGGAAAAGGGCGGTATATAAGTCGAAATAAATAAATAAAATAAATAAATAAATTATCAACTGCGGCAGATCAAATCAGCCAGATGCTCTGGTGGTAGGTTATTCAAGCATTGCCATGTCCTGTATGTTTGGGACACACATTTTTTTTTAAAGTTAAAAATGCTTTTTGATTTTCATCCACATTTCACCTTTTCCATTCTGGTTATTGATTCAGACGCCTTCCTGTGATTATTCGAAAAGGATAAAGTGGCATTCTCTTAAGCCCTGTTATGTTTTGTTACTTTTTTTTAATCAATGAAATTATGGAAATATCTGGTCTATTTGTAGCTGGAATTTGAAGAACGTGCTTAAGAAATAGGGTAAAAGTCCAAGAACGTACATTTGAGAGATGTGGGTCGTGTTCTTTGAGAAATCTTAAAACAAAGCATATCAGTCACCAGGATTTAAAAAAAAAGAATTACATGCAATGGACAATTTGAGAAGAAGGGACCTTCCAATAGAGTTGGAAGGGACCTTGGAGGTCTTCCCCAAGATGAAGTCGAGTAGAGGATCCACGAAAAAGGGCAAGGATGAAGTTGACTTCTGTCTTCTATTTCTAATGCCGAGAGTCCTGCAAGACTTTTTATTATTACTTCTAAGAGGTTACTATGCACCAGCAAAGAACATAGGAGAAAGTTAAGTTCTGAATAATACAACCAACACAAGAAAGTATGTCCCTACCCCCCCTACCCCCTCCACCCCGTTCCAAACAATTGATGAAGAAGAACTGGAGACTTTATTACATTTCATGACATCCCTACCCATTTTCCAGAAATCTTGGCTACCCCCAATTGAAATCGTCAAGATGACAATCTTGGCTTCAGTTCCTCCTTGAAAGCAACTTTGGGGACTGATGCCAGCAGTGTACGCGGGAGAGGGGGAAAGGATGCTTCCATTCTCCTCCGGTTTGGAAATTTCTCTTGGGCAGATCATTTTCCACCTGGAGCTGGGAGGAACCACGTCCCACCTCCCACCACGAGTGGTTTTAAGGCAGAGTAGAATCCGTGGAGAGAGAGAGAGAGAGAGAGAGAGAGAGGAAAGTTGGGAGGACCGTGTTTTTTCCCGTGTGGAAATTCACGATAAATCAAGGACTGCAGTTTTGTTGGCTGCGGGATCGATCTGGAGCTGGGAAAGAGTTAACCGAGAGAGAATAAAAGGGGTTTGGAGTGGGGGGGGAGAGGGAGGGAGAGAAAACGTTTGAGCTGACACTTCATCTGGGGAGGCGGATCCTCCTGATTCCTGATTGGCCTCAAGTTCCATCCCAAAACTCCACCACCCCCTCTCTTTCCCCCCCCCTCTTTTCCTCTTCCCCCCCCCTCCCCAATTCTCCTCCTCCTCCAGCTCTCTGCTCCCTGGGGAGGAGAATGCAGAATAGTGAGCGAGATCAAAAATAAACCTCTTATGTCAAAGCAGAGGAAAGAAAGTATAAATACCGGAGCTCTTTGCAGCTTGCTCTGCAAGGAGCTACTCAGGGAGAGCAAGCCCTCGTCCAAGGAAGGCAAAGAGGGTGGGGAGGTAAACTCAAAGGGAGAAAGAGAAAAGAGAGAGAGGGAGAGAGAGTGCGTGAGAGAGAGA